>NC_056727.1:1067806814-1067824314 GCF_019279795.1 Protopterus annectens
TGTATTTAATAATATATGTTGTGTCTTTCGGCTTTTCCTGGTTAGGGGTCACCACAGCGGAACTCCAGTCCACTAATGATTGGCAGTAGATTTTTACATGCCGAGTTGCTGGCCCTGACACACAACCTTCAATGAAGGTACGCCCATTCACGCATGTCTCCACACAGAAGGCGCTCTAGCTGAGAATCGAACAGGACAACGTCTTACTATATATGTAATATATATATAATTGTATGCTTTGTAGATCTACATGCTTTACAACTTCTAACTACATAATTTCACATATCCACTGTCCTCTTGCATCACAAACACCTATAGTGCCTAGGCATTGGATGACTGTGCACTTTGTATTTTTCCATTACAGTCCCAAAGTATCACCTACTACACCATCATACATCATCTTCTTTTGGCTGTCCCCGTTAGGGGTCGCCACAGCGGATCATCTGTTTCCATTTCTTCCTGTCCTCTGCATCATGCTCTTTCACACCAACTGCCTGCATGTCCTCTCTCACCACATCCATAAACCTTATCTTAGGCCTTCCTCTTTTCCTCTTACCTAGCAGCTCCATCCTTAGCATCCTTTTCCCAATATACCCAGCATCCCTCCTCAGCACATGTCCCAACCAACGCAATCTCGCCTCTCTTGTTTTGCCTCCAAACTGTCCAACCTGAGCTGACCCTCTAATATACTGATTCCTAATCCTGTCCATCCTAGTCACACCCAGTGCAAATCTTAACATCTTTAACTCTGCCACATTCAGCTCTGACTCCTGCCTTTTTGTCAGTGCTACAGTCTCCAACCCATATAACATAGCTGGTCTCACTACCCTCTTGTAGACCTTCCCTTTCACTCTTACTGGTACCCGTCTGTCACAAATCACTCCTGACACTCTTCTCCACCCATTCCACCCTGACTGTACTCTCTTCTTCACCTCTCTTCCACACTCACCATTACTCTGAACTGTTGATCCCAAGGACTTAAACTCATCCACCTTTACCAGCTCTACTCCCTGCATCCTCACCATTCCTCTACCCTCCCTCTCATTTACACACATATATTCTGTTTTAGCCCTGCTGACCTTCATTCCTCTCCTCTCTAAAGCATATCTCCACCTCTCCAGGGTCTCCCCAACCTGGTCCCTACTCTCACTACATATCACAATGTCATCTGCAAACATCATAGCCCACGAGGCCTCCTGTCTAATCTCATTTGTCAACCTGTCCAACACCACTGCAAATAAGAAAGGGCTCAGAGCTGATCCTTGTTGTCATCCCACCTCCACCTTAAATGTATCTGTCACTCCCACCGCAGTCCTCACCAATGTCACATTACTCTCGTATATATCCTGTATCACTCTTACATACTTCCTCATACAATACCACAACTCCTCTCTAGGCACCCTGTCATATGCTTTCTCTAAGTCCACAAAGACACAATGCAACTCCTGACCTTCTCTGTATTTCTCCAACAACACTCTCAGGGCAAATATTGCATCTGTAGTGCTCTTTCCTGGCATGAAACCATACTGCTGATCACTAATCATCACCTTCTTTCTTAACCTAGCTTCCACTACTCTTTCCCATAACGTCAAGCTGTGACTGATCAATTTTATCCCTCTGTAGTTACTGCAGCTCTGCACATCACCCTTATTATTAAAGATAGGTACCAAAACACTTTTTCTCCACTCCTCAGGTATCTTCTGACTTTCCAAAATTTCATTAAACAATCTGGTTAAAAATTCCACTACCATTTCTCCTAAGCACCTCCATGCTTCCACTGGTATGTCATCTGGGCCAAACAGCCTTTCCATTCTTCATCCTCTTCATAGCTGTCCTTACTTCCTCCTTGCTAATCTGCTTCACTTCCTGATTCACTATCCCCACATCATCCAACCTTCTCTCTCTCTCATTCTCTTCATTCATCAGCCCTTCAAAGTACTCTTTCCATCTGCTCAACACACTCTCCTCACTTGTGAGTATGTTTCCCTCACTGTCCTTTTATCACCCTTACCTGCTGCACATCTTTCCCAGCTCTGTCCTTCTGTCCAGCCAATCAGTACAACTCCTTTTCTCCCTCTTTACTGTCCAATCTCTCATACAACTCTCTATATGCCTTATCCTTAGCCTTCGCCACCTCTCTCTTTGCCATGCGCCTCATCTCCTTATACTCATGTCTACTTTCTTCATCTCTTTGACAATCCCACTTCTTCTACCATTATACTTCTTTACATCATTCCTCCTAAACAACTACAAAGATACATTTATTTAATTTAACAAGTAATGCCTGTCCTTCTACTTACACATATGCTTTTAATTATGTATTGATAGCTGTTATTTCTTTACAATGAAAGGTCCAATAATTGTTTGCATTTTCCGTATTCATCTGTTCTCTGCAGGACGTCTGATAAACACCTGCAGTACCTGCTTTCTAAAAGGAAGCACTTGCTCATAGTTAGCTTGTCCTGTAACACACGCACCCAGAATGTCTAAATTTTGATGTGCTGTGGGTTCCAGTCTACATAGGGGAAACATATATATGTACCTGATACCTTGGTTAACTTCACCCATAGCATTTTTGGAAGAACCAGTTTGCAATAATTCATATTAATGTTTAAGTTATACATGGTAACGACTCACTGAGATAATCTTTGAACTTCTGTAAATATGGTCATAATGCTCTGATAACATCAGCCTTCTAATAACAGGGTTTATAGAGCAGTAGCTTTGTGTTTAAAATAATATGTGCTGACTGTTAACTTGACCTGTGAAGCAGCTGGCAAGAAGTTTTGTTGTGCTATGGGTTCCAATCCATGTAGGGGAAACATATAGTTCCTGTTACCTTGGTTAATTTCACCCATAGCATTGTTGGATGAACCATATTAAATTAATTTATATTAATGTTTATGTTGTGCATGGTAATGACTCACTGAGATAGTCTTCAAGTGTCTGCGAATATAGCTGTAATCCGTAACTGTCTAACATCATCAGCTTTCTAATAACAGGGTTTGTAGAGCACTGTCTGTTGCTGGCTGTGCTGGCTGGTAGTTCATATTATAAGCAAACAGACTACCGTTTTTATATTTTGGAGTGCTGTGTGTTCAAATCTAGAGGGGGGCACATATACTGGAAGTTGTTATCTTGCTTTAATATACCCATAACATTTATTTATTTATTTATTTATAGAAGCATATTGCAGTTATTGATATTAACATATATTTTGAGTGTAGTTTCAAACAACTAAGTTATTCATCAAATTCCTACTAACATATCCATAATCCATAACATTCCATTAACATCAGCTATTTAACCATGTAAATCTTGCTAAATCCTGTTATATGTCTGAGAAATTCTTTAGTTAAAACTGTATACTTTGTAAAATTGCTATGAAGGTCTGTTTTCTCATGAAATATTAAAATCAATAGTAGAACAACATCATCCTTAAATTTTGAGGAAGTGGGATGGGCAGACTAACAGCTGATATGCAGAACAGGGAAGATGTATGTATTTTCCTAGGGATGTGCAATTTTGCAAGCGATATCACGGTCCTCAGACATACCTTACTGCTTCTGTTATGTACAGCGACATGTCTGATTCTGTTCACAGAAGCTGTATGCTACATGCCACTGTCACACTGCCTGAGGAATGTATGCTCTCCATTACCATTAATATTTCTGGTCACAGGGTAACATGAATGTAATTTTCCAGCTGTTTAGCTACATGAGCAGCAGATGCTCAGAGTTTGCAATCCTAAGCCAAGTTCATTATTAGTAGGCCATACTTCTCAACCATACTGAATTCCTCAGAATTTCCTGGTTTTGAAGCTAAAATAATGGAGTGCCACAAATCCCCTGTGTGGCCCGTTTAAATCACAATTTTTTTTCTTTTATTTACATTTTTTGTTAATGCTGACGTCATTGCGCATATGTCAGCATTGTGAGACAGTGCCATACCCCTGACTGCTTGTTTATGTCAAGGTTGCATCATTTTCTTGCTAAAGGTGCACAATATCATCCTGCTTAAAAGAAAGTGGAATGCTGAAAGCAACACAGAACAGACCCCTGTAAGCAAAGTCTTTTTTTGCACAAGAAATTAAGATTCTACATCTACTGTGTAAAACGGACACACTGCTCAGTTAGCTGCATTACCTGCACTGCATAATCAACAACTTTGACTGACTACTGAGCCTTTTTTAGCAATCACAGAGGCCCCTCCTCTATGCATTACAAATGTAATCCAACCCATAACCACTAAAGTATCACAGATTTAACAAACTATAGGGCAGCCAAATAATGCCAAATACATTTGGTGTTACTGCGTTTCCTAACAGAAAACTAATTGTTTTCGGCTTTTGTTCTGATGATACATCTTCCGTATGCATTTTTGTTTCAGATTCCCCTTTATATGTGATTAATGGTATCCTGTACACTTATTTCAGCAGTTTCAGCTGCAATTTATTTATTTTATTTAACATTTGTTTACTTGGAAAGTCCGACTGGAACAGAGCCCATTTTCAGAGTAGGCCCAGGGAGAAATGCTCCAGATCCATGTCTTTGGAATATGGGAGGAAACTGGAGAACCTGGAGGAAACCCATGCAAATGCAGGGAGGACATGCAGACTCCGCACAGAAGGCACCCCCCCCAGCCGAGAATTGTACTGGAGAAGTTAGTATTATTATTATTATTATTATTGCATTTTCCCCTTGATGTTTTCAATCCCCAGGATTCAGCAATATTCCATGCAGGAATAACTTATTCCTGCACAGAAACAACAATTTAAGTGCAGCA
Source organism: Protopterus annectens (assembly GCF_019279795.1). Taxonomy (NCBI): domain Eukaryota; kingdom Metazoa; phylum Chordata; order Ceratodontiformes; family Protopteridae; genus Protopterus; species Protopterus annectens. Next base: position 1,067,811,600 of record NC_056727.1, read on the forward strand.
CGGCAGCACGCCATGCATATTTATGAAGGCACGCTGCCTCTGCAGGTAAACGAACACAGAGCATGGACAAGTGCAGGGGCAGCCTCTTACTGTATTACATCAGGACAAAGCCTGGCATATATGTGGAGGACAGAGGCTGGAACTCAGGGCCATATTTTCAATACTGCTTTTACACACTATGGAAGTTGCTGGTGTTACAGGATTGGTTGCAACATACCTGTACTCAGGAATATGAAGTCAGAAACACAACGGAATGTTGCCATGAACTGATAACAATCAACAAAGTTTTGTCACTGATCTGTCAGACACATGACCTGTGTGGTGAGCAGACAAAACATAACAGCCAACCCTCTGGCCATCATGTGGATAGGCCCACAGTTGAGAGCTATGCAGACAGACTGCACTCCATGCAAAACTAACATGTACACACAAACCCTGTAAAGCCAGCAGTATGCAATGCAGGCAACAGCAATACTTACACTGCCTGTAGTTCTTCAACCTTATACAAACTTGCATGTGTCCTGTGTCCACAAGTCCTGTTGTGGAATATATTGCCACCTGCTGTCTGTAACAATGTTGCCTACACACAGGAAGGATGTCTTCCATACAGGAAAGGTAAAGGGACAACCCCCACAATTTTAGTAGTGGGTTGCTATGAGATTGGCTATTGGAAGTACACAGCTGGCTGCATGCAATTAGCAAGTGGGTAACTCCAATTGGTGCAGAGGCCATCACCTGCTCCTGAGCAACATCTACAAAAGGCATGCTGCAACCTATTCAAAGTAGCTCGATCCCTGTAGTGGAGAGAGAGACACAGAGAGAAAGAGACTGAGAGAGAGGGAGACTGAGATCCTAAAAAAAACAGCCAAAACAGAACTAAAAGTTAAAAACAAAAGTTATACAAATAGGAAAAACAGCAATCAAGCCAGACATCCTTGAGTTGCAACACAAAAAAGAGCATACTACTACAACAGGAATGTGAACCATGACACCATTGTATGTGAATGTAGTATTTTGTCTGTAATAATGGGACAGATAATTTTGAAGCCTTGATATGTGCCATCAAGACTTCCTGTAATGATGTTCTGCTGAACAACTACTATGGACATACCGTCTGGCCCTGTGGGCAGTGTGCCATAGCTGTCAACTGTGTGGATCTGCACAGAATGACAAGATATAACCCATCATAATGTCTGTGTTGTTCCTCCAAACATGTATATGAGTCTAGCAAATAGCTGAAGGTGGGAGAAATTAAGTCATTATACACACATGAGTGTCAGACCCCGCCACCTGCAGAATGGTCATGCCAATGTGAAATGTATCATGCACAAATGTCATAGGTGGGTAATAGGCTGTGTCTACATGTGATGCTCTGTGTTGTAGCAAGGCAGAACAGTGCAGTTCAGGAAGGAGTGTCAGAGTGTGGACCTCATGTTTGAGGTCACTATATATATATATATATATATATGTATATATATATATACACACACACACACACACACATATATATATATATACTTTTTTTGAATGGCCATTTCACTGACACCCATTTCACTGAGACCAAATCACCTACAGTTCATTTCACTGAAAGTTAATTTCATCCAAAGCCCATTTCACTTACAAGTAGTGGTCTTAGGTGCGTCAAAGGTATATGTCCTGTTCCCCACTACAGTGTGATATTGGTGTTAGTAGATATAGTTGGGGGGGTTGGGGGGCACCTCCTCACAATGGGTGGTGTGAGGGTGTAGACCCCCACATAAGTTGGTTTTACATTATATGGTAAAACCCAACTTGGTGTGAGGCTTCTCCTCCACACCACCCCTAACTATATATACTAACACCAGGATTGCAATACAGTGGGGAAAAGGACATATACCTTTGACTTGCCTTACTGTACTACTTGTCAATGAAATGATTATTAGGTGCAATGACTGTTAGGTGACATTAACCTTAGGTGAGTTTGTCTCAGTGAAATGGGTGTCAGTGAAATCATCTTTCAGTGAAGTGATACGAATCTGTATATATACATATTAAACAATGTCCCTACTGTTGAATTACTGTGCTGTATGATATGTTTGGCACCACCACACATACCTGCAGCCCAGATGGCTTACTGGTAAATATATGTGGCTATGGTGTGCAGGGTACTGGGTTACACACCTGCAAGGACTGATAATGTATGTGCTGGTCAGAACAAGGGCTGTTAGATACATAGTGATTAAGGCACCTGTAAGCACATGTTAGTGGGTGCAAAATGGACAGTCATGTATGGTGTGACATTTGTGTTGGTAACACAGTGCCCTGTGTGTGTTAAGGTGAGAGTGGAGTGTCAGGGAAGGATAGTAGGTATATATGGGGAGGTAGTGTGGTTTGGAAGACAGACATGATGGACAAAACAGCCTACAGGGTTGGTGTATGACACATGCGGTGGGAAAACACCTTGGACAGGGAGGTGTGTTTGGAAATAGGAAGCCTTATATAGGCCAAATGGAAATAGTGGGGCTGAGCTCTCCACACATAGGCAGTCACCACTGCACCTTCAAAGGCCCTGAAGGTGGCTGTGCTGGGGGCTGAGCAGTAGGGGCAGGCTGAACCTCTGCATGTGACACAAGGGCATCATGGTTGTGCTGCTGATCACACAATTCTCTGCAGAGCACCCTCTGCACCAGACCACGGACCTGACATTAGGTTACAGGATCCTGTCTGTGTGCATTCCTGGGGGGGCACAAGCCCCATCCCCTGAGGTGGGTCCACCTGAAGGTAGTGCAGGACCAGCAGATGAAGAGGTCCTGTATTGGGTCCCAGATGGGATGCAGCCTACAGCCATGACCAGATGAGGTGGAAGAGGTGGCTATGCTGGGAACAGCCTTCCCAAATGTGATATTGAGTTGCAGTGTTACAACATATGTTGTCAGTAATAGTCAACATAATCCAGGATTAGCTATAACAGCATGCATACATAGTCCCAGTAACCCAAAACACCAGATTTGGAATGGTTGCATAGCAAACAGAACAGCTGCATATATGGAACCATAGTGGCCATTACAATGGCATGCAGGTAACATTGTTAGCAACAGGCCACCAATTATACTGTTTAAACATGGAACATGAATAACAACAAAGTTCACTATTTTCTGCATAATAGGATATATGTCCCAACATAAGGTTTGGTGTAAACATACAGAGTGATGTGTCTGTTCAGATTAGGTATGCATATATGACGGGGGTGAGGGAGATGTTAAGTATCAAGTATGATAACCTTGCAGTATGATGTCCTCAGACCTTGTCAACTGTTTATATCTTTCAGGTACCATGTCGAAGGAAAGGTTGCCTGCATATACTGCAGACAAAACAGACATCATTGTGCAGTACCTCGTGCAGCATCATGGAACCCTGTTTTCACGGACATCACATGATATGCAGGAGAGGACTGCCCTGTGGAACAAGCTTGACCGCAGGGTAAACAATGTCGGCCCACATAACTGAAGTTATGAGCAGGTACGACATTGTTGTACTGACCTCATCTGCGATGCCCGTCAATATGCTGCTGCTGTCAGAAGGGACCAGCAAGCCACAGGTGGGGGCCATACCATCCAGCCCCCACTGACTGATGTGGAGGAGCTTCTCACCAGCCTTGGGGCACCCACACGCTGGCAAATTCCATCAGCCGAAGAAAGTATTGTGGAGGTGGGTGCCACCCACACAATGGAGCAGGAGCGTTCAGGTAAGGCCTCAGGACACATTAGTAGACCAGTGCTGCTTATCTAGCCTCATCTGCAAAGTATATATATGCATATGTCAGATAATATAGTCTGTTGCTGCAGTGTATTAAGGAGCAGATGTGCATAATCTCTAGTATTGTGAGTTTGTATAGATGATGTTCTGAAATGTTCCTCCCACCCTGTACCAATGACACAGGTGTGGCTACTGACATTACATTTCTCACACAACTATGTAGGTCCCTCTGGTATCCAACTAGGGCAGCAGCTTGCAGTTGGTGAGTATGGAGTTTTTTCTATTTCATGTTTGCCAATACACTGGCCATGTTATGGGCATGCTATGTGCCATGCACACATGTAACACACTTACCCATAATGCATGCTGTACATGTTCACTTATTGTTGCTGTTAACTGCACTGCATCACAGTGGTCACCTTGGTGCTATATCTGAAGGGTATGTATGGGTCTTGCAGTATACCGCACAACCTGTCAGTGCAAGATGTGTGCACAGAGATGAACATAATGGTGGGAGGAATGGCTTACAGTATGGACATGTTTGACACAGTACCCTTTTACAGTATGTAAAACACTGTATACACCACTATCACAATGGCAACTATTCCAGATCTACACACTGGCAAATCACAGTACCCCATTACACACTGTTTACAACCTGTAATGTGATCCTAAAATGAGCAATGCATGTGTAATATGGAGCCCTATGTCAGGACAACAATTATGGGGAATACATACCTTAACAAACACTGGACGCATATGTGTGCACACACTCCAAATAACATATTGTGGAAGCAGCTTGTGAGTTACTGACAGCATTCACTCTTCTGGAATACACACCTTCCATCACGTACAGGGCCTAAATGTCACACCAAGTAATGTTCTGCTGTCGAAGACATCTGTCCATGACATCTGCCCACTCACCTGCAACAGAGGCAGCCCTGGCTTGCACACCTGTTACAAACCATGGAATACATCCCATATCTGAAAGGTAGCTCTCAGGAGTAGGAAAATTAGCCTTACATCAACATTGCATATACCATGGCAAACAGTGCAGGCAGTCATGTATGTGTGTATGATGTATGGGACAACATTCATGTCAAAAATAATGTTGCAAACCGGTCATGGAGGCTGCCCAGACACATGCAGCAACAAAAGGAACTTGCAGGAATGTCTAGCAGGTATTGCCTGCACAGTACCTGTGTCGACAATTACCTGGACTCTGCATAATTGTGGCCTATGAGTTAGTGTACTCAGATCGAAGAGTTGTTCCACAGGAGACATCATCCAGGGCTCTCTGCAGGTACCATATGCATAACATCAAGTCTCCCACAGGCATGTGTTGCAATGTGTTATGGTGTTCCATGACCAAGGCTGAAACCTACAGACATTATTAATAAAGATACATGAGCTGCACAAGCATCACCTTAGTCCACCTCATGCCCACCATCCCCATCTGTACCCTGCTGATGCCAGTGTACACTTGTAGGTTTGCTGTTAATTAGCAGAAACTATGGTGGTAGACATGTTGTTCTGTATGTGGGACACTGCCAAGTCACACTGTGTGCATTTTATTTCATTCTGAAGAAGTCTTTTGAGATGAAAGCAATATTAAACTGTGTTTTTCACTATTGCTGGAGGTTCCTTCATTGTTCGGTCAGACTGGTGGTTTGGTTTTTATCAGTTTTTGCTGCTGCTTCATCCTTGGGACTGTTGTTTTTCCTAGCAATAGTGTAGGGACTGTGTGACCTCCAAGGGCTGTGCACATGAGCCATGCTTGCAATCTGGCAGAGTTGGGGGACATTTGTAGGGACGGGTGACCACATAATGTCAAGTGAGGATGGGCCATGCTAGTATACACTTTCCATGAAAAGTTCTGTTGCTCATGTACAGGTGCTGCAACAAAACATTGTGTTAAGGGTATGCACACTTATGCAACCCACATATTGTATGCATCACTATCAACATCTGCACAACTAACACATTTGTTTGATATGAATGTGATTGCAGAGGTCATATGTCACATATCAGGTATGTGTAATGGTAACATATGCAGTATTGTGGCCCCATGGCATATCAGGGAAGATAGTGGCATGTTAATAAGGGTGTGTACACTCCTCATAGCCACAGTAAGCTTGGGAGGTTGTTGGTATAATTGGATTTCATTGCTGAAAAGTGCACTGCTGATGATGAGATCTGCAAACCAAACATCAGGCACTCACTATTGCCATCTGTCCTCATATATCCCAGGTATGTAGCTGTCAAACACATAGGGTCTGTGGCAGCAGAGCAAACATAACTGCCACACATATACACAGTCAACAATGGTGTGTACACTTGTGAGGTCTGGTGCACAGTACATGGCAGGGTTCTGAACAGGTGCACGGCAATACTATGTACATGAGTGCAGTGTGTTCCAGGGGGAAGGGCCATCACCTACTAGCACAACTCATGCATCACAGAGATGTATAATGTTGGTAACAGGGATTGAGGTAGCTACACTGCATGGTGTTGATTGCTATATGTCATGCATGCTGACATGTGGGTAATCAGAGGTGTCTGTAATATCTATATGCCACCTCACATGTGTGTGTGTGTGTGTGTGTGTGTGTGTGTGTGTGTGTGTGTGTGTGTGTGTGTGTGTGTGTGTGTGTGCATGTGGGGATGTGTATGTGGGGGTGTGTGGGTATGGGTGTAGAGGTAAGCAATGACATACAGGTCTGAAAATAAGGTTTCTGTTTTCTCCTCACAGGTGGCGAGGTGGGTCTGGGTCCCTCCTACAGGGACTCTGAAGTTAGTGTCCATACAGGCTCTGATAATGATGATAGGTGTGGTGAGGCACAGGCGGGGTTGTCAGTGGCTGAAGCTGTGCCATTGGTTGACATTCCACTGTTATCCACCCCATCCCCACACATAGTGACATTGCCTATACATACCCCATCACCAGTGGCCGTAGATCAAGGGCAGCTGGCAGGTGATGGCATTGAACAGGGCAGTGTGGGGACTATGGCAAGTGTATCTGTACACACCAGCCATAGTTGGATGTCCAGCAGGTCACCACACAGGCAGATGTACAGGGGTGCTCATAGGAGGGCTGCCGGACATCATGCCTCTGGCAGCAGTGCCACAGCTGTTGTCACCAGATGCATGTTTCAGGCCGTCATGAAGGCACAAACATGTATGGAATGGTATACCAGACAGGGTCTGAGGCTACAGAGGGCTACTCATTCAGCTGTTATTGACACCATCCATGATCTCACAGGTGCCCACCGTTATTTTGCAGAGGTCATGGATAGACAGTTTGGCTAGCTGGTGGGACTGGTCAACCGTACACTGTCCATGTTAGAGCATTTGGTGGGAATACGGCGACAGCCATGTGGACGTAGGTCAGCAACACCAACAGGTGGAGGTCTACGTGGACATGCAGGAAGTTGTAGCCACTCCCATAGTAGCAGTACCAGCACCAGCACTGCAGGGGGGCACTGTCCACACCACACCACAGCAGGCCACGTGCACGTGGCCCTGGCTGGTCCCAACAGGGACCTGTAGCCAGTGGACAGGTCTCATCCTCAGGGGAGAGTAACATATCTTCCCTTGTACCTGGTAGTTCCCATGGACTGGCAGGCACAGTTCTAATGTCCATGGCTGGAGACAGTGAACTGCACACCCTGCCATGTATGGTCTGCAGCTGACCAACAAACCCATGTATAGGGCAGTCAAATGGCCAAACTGTGTTCGCACACACACACACACACACACACACACACACACACACACACACACACACACACACACACACATCACCAAGACAGTTAGGGCACCTCCATACCTCCACACATACATCTTCACAGCCCAATTAAGAGCAAAACCCCCTAACACACACATATGATGTCAACCAAATGTCTCCATCTAGGTGTTTGGCAAACCCACACCACTCCCTGTGCATATGATGATACCTGTGCCACATCCCTGTCATCCATACCATCGATGCAGGGACAGGCTACTATGGTTCTGATGCACAGGGTGAATGCATGAAGGTGCATCAATGTAATGCTGTGTAATACATTTTCAGCAGGCAAGTTTAATGCTTACATGTCAGGATGTGTAGCTGTGTAGGTATGATGCAATATAGTTGGTATTACCACTGACTGATAGTGCTTTCCATAATGTATTCTGTTTCTGTTGGAGGTGTGTATGTGTCATCAGGAGTTTGGTCTGCTGCTGTGTCTTACAGGGGGTTTGGCACTGTGGTGACACATTTTGTCTGTGTCATATCCTGGGTACAGCTGCACACAGGTAATAGGTCTGCATAATAATTACTGCATGTGCCACATGGCTGATAGGCCTGAGGGGTGTATACACGTGAGTGCATGGTGGCTGATGTCAGCAGCTCATCTACAGTGGACAATGTACAGTGTACTGGGTGGCACACACCACATGTTTTCGTATAACAGACACACACAGAGGCTTTGGTGTTGATGCTATACACACACATTACTGTACACATGGATGTACTGTATTTGTCAGTTAACACATTTTAGCCTATTTAATTCCACCAAGACATAATAGGCAAAACATCACAGCAGTACATAATCAATCTGCTACTTTAATGTCATCAACGATGGTACTGGCAGGGTATGTGTCCCCTTCCCATACTGACGGCAATCCTGGCATTGGTAAACATAGGTGTGCTGATGTGTGTGGCACATCCCTACACTTTGGAGGTTGTGGGGTGGTGTACAGCTGCACATTGTGTGATTGATGACTACCTAACCTGTTAACATACACTGCACAGTATTACAGCAGACTAAGTGTCAGGATACACACAACAATAACACCAATGAGGGTGGCTGTGTACGCAACATTAACAGCCAACTATATATACCAACTCCAGTATCAATGTTCAGTTCTACAGTGGGAAAGAGGGCATGTACACATCTACCACCTGTTTTGATGGAAATAATTTCCATCACAGGAGTCCTTTGAAATGTCATCATATGCCAGTCAGTTCATGCACAGATGCTCTCCTGTGACATGTATATTCAGCGAACTGAAGTAGATCCCTTCACATACACACACACACATACATAATTGGCAACACTGACAGTAGAACCCTACCTAGGTACGTATTGATAATAATGTTTTTGGCATAACTGCACACAACACATAGCTGTAGGATGAGGTGTGTCCTGACTCTCTTCTTATTTGAGGAACATCACCAGGCCTTGTACAGTATGGTAATGGGGGATGTACTGGGTGTTACTGGACAACACATAGTATGCCATACTGTCATAGACACATTGACAAACACATTACAGTCATAGACACATCTGACAGACCTGGGTTTACCAGTGCAAACTACCATGTCAGTGAGTCCATTCTGTTACAGATACCTTGCACACAGCACAGGCATCATTGGCTTGTATAGTGTACTCAGTTACATGTATGGTTGATGGTGACAGTGTTCTTCATACAGTGGACATTGGAACATGTGCTGGGGATACCATGGTGTCACAATAGTATACTCAACACCCACACCACACATTGGGTATGTTGCTCGCTGACACCCATGATAATACTCTGATGTACCCACAATCACACATTCACCAGGACTGCAATACAAACCCTTGTGTATCTCAACAGTCCTACTACAGGGATATGCATTTATTGCACATGCCACTGGGATAGTAGGGTGATTGTTTGTCATGGCTCTCTGAATGTCAGCGACATCACTATGCCTTACAGTGTATAGGCAGTTGCATTGTATTTGGACAATGTGGCCTCAGAATGATGTATCCTACAAATATACACACTTGCACACATACACACACTTGCCAGGACTCAGAGGGTAACCCATGGCTATCTAGCCATTTGTACAACAGTGTTGTGCTGGTACTGCAAGCTCCAGGTAGCCCATAGGGTGAAGAGTGGGACAAGGTACATGTAATGTGCAGTACAGCAGCAGCCATTTCTATGGCAATGGGGGTGCAGTGTGTGAGGAGGTCCTAGGGGTATTATCAACAGCAGGTTTACAAACACACAAACACTGTTATTATCAGCAATGCACAGTAACACATATGTTGGTACTGGGGCCCATAGGTGCAGGTATTCATAGGTGTGTACTAGGATATTGTCCATCAATAGATGAGAAGAGTGGGGATGTGGGTATAGTGTTATCATGCCACCTGACATTTGTCAGCAGGCCATCTATCAACTGATGCCACATGACTGATTCCTCAGGGTAACAGTTACATGCAACATACAATCATCTGGTTGTCTCTTGCAGAGGCCCAGTGAGGTGCACCAACTGACCTGTATGCAAACTATATTACATAACATGGCCAGTGTCTGGGTTGGAGACCTGTAACCAAGCATGTTCTGGTGGCTGTGCTAGTGGAGTTAGGGAATCCATGGCATTTGGTGTATACAGGGTGTGGTTTCATACTTGTGGCATTCATAACACAGCTGGGCAGACATGTCAGAGTCAGTCCAGCATAGATTGCCTGTGAACAGCCCAGATGGATACCTGACATCTGCACATCTGTACAGAGGACAGACAGACATCAGCTAGGCAACCGGTTATGCATTATGATTACTGTTTTGACAGATAGACATCTGACACCGATAGGTATGCCAGTACTACATGACAGCAGCCCTCAATGACATGTCCTAAACCCATAGTCTACAGTTAATATCCACATATCAGATCAGTATCCAGTAGCAAGTACATGATAACACACAGCTCACACACTGACAACAAAGTAGTCAGTAGTCAGACTCCAGCTTTGCATGCAAGGGTGTATGGTTCCATTACTACAGTCTGCAATCCACTCTTACTTGGGAAAGTGCTGTCGACAGTGGTAATTTAATGCTGTGACTGCATATAGCCTAGGATACTCTCCATGTATGAAACACATATCACAGGAAGAGACTAATGTCCTAGCCATATATACACGTGTCCCAGACAGTATACTCGCACCACTTGCTACTGTACTGACAGCACATAGAAGCATATGTACATTACATGAAATACACTTATTAATAATGTCATTACTCTGCTTTTTTATCAGACTGGAAAGTGATCAGTGCTTACCAAGGCTAAGCTATACTTAACAGGTGTAACCATTGCTTAAATGTAAATGCTAAGCTGATTTGCACATTGGTAAGCAAAGCTTACATGGTGTAAGCACCTATTCATTTAATTGTACGTTAGCGGTGCTTACTGATGCGCAAACCCACGCAAACACATTTAAAGCTGCTCAAAACTGCCTTAACCACTCTATATTTAACAGCCCGTGTACTGCCTATCAACAAAATAAACAGCCATTGAACCCAGGACCCTGTACACTATAGTCACAGCATTAACCACTATGCCATCACAGCTGTGATGATGGCTGGTGCTTTGTCACATATCTCTGCCAGTACACATACTGAATAGTATTAAACAACTGCTTTCACTTCTACAATTGCATAGTACTTGTAAGTGATATTACTGTTTAATTAAGTATGATGTGATATCTGACTATACACATAACAGATAACTATGGTGTGATACATCTGGGAAGGTATATATAACAGTCAGTTCTACACATAAGAGGGATATGGATATATGTAGATATATGTGTACATGTACATAGACATATATATGTATATACATGTTTATATATATGTGTAAGTTGATTTATATATATATATATATATATATATATATATATATATATATATATATATATACACACTTATACATATATATCTATATATATGTATATATCTGTATATATACATATATAAATACATGTAAATATATATAAATATATCATCATCTTCTTTTGGCTGTTCCCATTAGGGGTTGCCACAGCGGATCTTTTATTTCCATTTCTTCCTGTCCTCTGCATCATGCTGTTTCACACCAACCGCCTGCATGTCCTCTCTCACCACATCCATAAACCTTATCTTAGGCCTTCCTCTTTTCCTCTTACCTGGCAGCTCCATCCTTAGCATCCTTTTCCCAATATACCCAGCATCCCTCCTCAGCACATGTCCAAACCAACGCAATCTCGCCTCTCTTGCTTTGTCTCCAAACTGTCCAACCTGAGCTGACCCTCTAATATACTGATTCCTAATCCTGTCCATCCTAGTCACACCCAGTGCAAATCTTAACATCTCTAACTCTGCCACATCCAGCTCTGACTCCTGTCATTTTGTCAATGCTACCGTCTCCAACCCATATAACATAGCTGGTCTCACTACCATCTTGTAGACCTTCCCTTTCACTCTTACTGGTACCCGTCTGTCACAAATCACTCCTGACACTCTTCTCCACCCATTCTACCCTGCCTGTACTCTTTTCTTCACCTCTCTTCCACACTCACCATTACTCTGAACTGTTGATCCCAAGTACTTAAACTCATCCACCTTTACCAACTCTACTCCCTGTATCCTCACCATTCCTCTACCCTCCCTCACATTTACACACATATATTCTGTTTTAGCCCTGCTGACTTTCATTCCTCTCCTCTCTAAAGCATATCTCCATCTCTCCAGGGTCTCCTCAACCTGGTCCCTACTCTAACTACATATCACAATGTCATCTGCAAACATCATAGTCCACAGGGCCTCCTGTCTGATCTCAGCTGTCAACCTGTCCATCACTACTGCAAATAAGAAAGGGCTCAAAGCTGATCCTTTATGTAATCCCACCTCCACCTTAAACATATCTGTCACTCCCACCGCAGTCCTCACCAATGTCACATTACTCTCGTACATATCCTGTATCACTCTTACATACTTCTCTGCCACTCCCGACTTCCTCATACAATACCACAACTCCTCTCTAGGCACCCTGTCATATGCTTTCTCTAAGTCCACAAAGACACAATGCAACTCCTTCTGACCTTCTCTATATTTCTCCAACAACACTCTCAGAGCAAATATTGCATCTGTAGTGCTCTTTCCTGGCATGAAACCATACTGCTGATCA
>NC_056727.1:1067829314-1067846814 GCF_019279795.1 Protopterus annectens
AGTGGGGCTATGGGAGGTGTTGTGACTGTGAATAGTCTACAAATCATTAATCTCTACACATAAACACACTTTCCATGTCTGAGATTAAAACTCCTACCTCACTAGTAAGTTATACTACAGCATTATGCAGTTATCACATGCACCACACAGATTATAGGGCTATCCCTTGTCCAAAGGTGTATTTCAAGGTGGATGACATCAGCAGGCTTGGTAAAGTGGGGATATGGGAGGAGTTGTGACTGTGAATAGCCTAAAAATCATTAATTGCTACACACAAACACACACAGTTTCCATGTCTGAGATTAGAACTCCTACCTAACTAGTACATCACACTATAGCATTATGTAGTTATCGCATGCGCCATGGAGCTTATAGGGCTAGCCTTTATCCAAAGGTGTATTTCAAGGTAAATGACATCAGCAGCCTTGCTAAAGTTGGGCATTGGGAGGTGTAGCATCTATGAATGGCCTCAAAATCATTGTTCCCTACACACACGAACATATAAAGTTTCACAGTTGCCATGTCTAGGAATAGAACTCCTACCTAACTAGTACATCACACTATAGCATTACACATTTATTGCACATGCCGCAGAACTTATAGGGATGATTCTTCTCCAAAGGGGTATTTAAAGGTGACTGGCATCAGCAGGCTAGCTAAACTAGGGCAATGGGGAGTGTAGTGTGTGTGAATGATCCATAATACATTCCTCTGGAAACACACACACAACACTCAGTCACAAACAACTTTACATTTGACAGGACTGTGTATACGACTGCTAGATGAATAATGACTTATACTGTCATGTTACACAGTTATCACAAGCACCACAGACACTATAGTGCTGAGGGCTACCAGAAGCAAATGTCTACAGTGATAGACATTGACACATTATGTGATATTGGCCAATTGGATGTGTGGTGGGTGGGACAGGCCTCATGATGGGAAGCTCTTTGTCACTGTCTGTCTCTCTTCACCACATATCTGTTTGTGTATGTTTGACCTATTTTAGTGCGTTTTCCTTGGATATATGTGTGTATTCCTATCTGATGTGTATGCAAAACATGACTGGTGTGCAATGTGGTGTGTGTGTACAGACATCTGTGACTGACAGATATGTATAGTCCACTGTTGTTGCCAGACATGGGCTTCATTTCTGTTAAGTGTGGGAGGATGTCCAGTATAACCCTACTGTATTTTGTTGTCAGACATGGGCTTCGTTTCTCTAAGTGTGGGAGCATGCCCAGTATGACCTTCTGTTCTGAATGTGTGAATCCATTCCAGGTAAGTTGTACTCCAGTGCAGGCATTTGTGTTCTACACCTATAGCTAGCAACCTGTTTCTGCAGGATATCTGTAGATTGGTTGACAATGTGGAGTCACAATGGGCAACAGATAGTGGGATACTGTAACTAATTGTGTCTGTGCTGTTTCTGCTATATGCTTTTGGTGTTAGCAGAGATATTCAGGCATATGTACTGTTTTACACTGTGATGTATTATGTCATCAACTACTGACAGATATACTTATTTGCTTGCAGTTATTTCCTGGAGAATACAAGATGAATGAAGCTGTGTCCAGTATTCTGGTCTGCAGCCTACATATTATTGCACAATCATGCCATTCTGGAGGGGGAGCTGCAGACACTTGCTGATGGGTCTGTGTAAATGGTCCAGCACCTTGGTACTGTGGTGACTGAGGATCCCATGCTTGTACATCTATCGATGTGACAAAATGGCCATATCCTGCTGTGGCCATACCTCTCAGCTGTACAGATTCACACAGGTTACCCAGAGGCAGGCCTCATATATCTTGTCATTTCCACTTCACATTTTGTTTTATGAGCAGATTTGTAGCCACACATTCCTGGGTTTGCAGGCAGGGATAGGATGGGCACACACCAGAGGTTCAGACTTCACACACTCCATGACTTCCATGCTTCTACCCACCCTGGTATTCTATCCTCTTCCTAACGTTATGCGAGTGATATCTGATAAGTATCCCTATAGTTAACACTTCATCCCAGCAATATTTAGGGGTTGGCCCACAGTTCATGCAGTAGGACATGGTGGACATGCTACTGGGATTTGTCGACATGACCTTGCATTTGTGTTCTGTGGACTGTGTTATGTTGTTATTTGGGACTCCATGAGATAACATACATTGGCAGTACGGGTGAGACACAGGCCTTTGACAGAGGACTGTAGGTTATTTGGTAGTGATGCAGGCTATCTGTAGCAGGCTAGTGCATTCTGTCACTCCTGCAGTCCCAGGCTGCAAGCCACTGGATTCCCCCGGGGTGACAGGGTAGGTGTGCAAGGTGTTAATGGCATAGTTTCTGTCCTTATTAAACCATTGGTGTGGATGTTGGCAGGGTGCTGCTTACAGCTAGGGACACACCTGCATGGGACACCTCTTCAGCATGCTGCATTCTGTGGGTATTCCCATACAGAAGTGGGGGTCATATTTTACTAATTCCCAACAGCAGGGATATGACCTGTGATGAACCTCTGGCTGATGGTGGGGTGAGCTGAGTGCATGTGTGCTATGGAAGCTTCTTACAGCTGACTCACAGATATATGTGTGGCATTCCCCTTATAATGGCTTGTGCGGGAACATCAGTGGTTTCTCTTTACTTCATAATTGTGCCTTTTGTGGTCTGCCAGTGATTGGCCAGACTACATCAGTATGCCATACTACACAGACAACTAATGTGCTGCTAACCTGTATGTACAATTCCAAAGGTGTGTGCAGTTGATAGTTACATTTTATGTACTCTGTCTAGGGTACTGCCACCTGTGTACTGTGTGTATGTCTGGGCCCACATTCATGCCATGTCCATCTTTCAGATGGTGACAGATATTACATCCGAACAATTAGTTTGGATTACTGCTGGATTGGGTCTTGCTGGGAAGCATTGTGTTTGGCACTGCAGTTGTTAGAACTTGGCCCTGTCATCAACAATACTGGCCAAAGGCCACTGGGACACAACCCTCCATGCCTACATGCTGACCACTTTCACACAATATACAACACACAACAACCTAACACACAGAGCCCTGCATATTGTACACGTGCAGCAATCTACCCTGCTAATTTGGCTAGCTCAGGTAATCTGTGCTCCACTGTTATAATACCCACATGTACATGTTACTACATTTCTATGTAGGATTGTTGGGGGGGCACACCTGACAACTGTAAACATTTGCTATGACTGTACTGGTATTTCAGGTACTCTGTTAGCTTCCATTTCATTCTGTATTCTGACCTATCATGCAGACTAGAGGCATATCAGTGTAATACAGGTCTTAGGTTTTATTGACCTACATTTCAGTTTCAGACATCTTGCCCTTCAGAACTAACATCCAACTGCCTGACCTGTTGTAGTCTGTCTGTGTAGGTCTGGAGGGGGTTGTTCTCCATTGCCATCCATCGGAGGCCTTACGACAGCCTTTCTTTGTGGTCATCTACACCTGTCCTGCTGGCTGAGACTGTTGTTGGGTATGTGAGCCTCACTGACATGCATGTGTGTGTCATATGGACACACATTTGGCCCATCACATGTCCTGCAGTGGGATTTGTCACCTTGTCTAGCACTGCCTACTATGTTGACACCAGTATTTGTTATGGATTTCATGCTGCCCATATAAGTGTCTACTATCTCCTGCCATCCCATTCAGTCACCCGATTCACTTGCATGCTCACATCCATACCATAGATACAAGTAGCAGAACATACTACTCCATTTAGCACTTGATAGGGAGAGTGACTTACCTTGTGGCTGTGCCAGTATTGAGGATGGTGCTGGATGGCTGACTATGTTGGATGCACATAATACAATCCCTATGCATGGTTAAGCACAGGTAGTGTCATGTTTGACATCCCTTTTACTGTATGTGAGTCTCAGAGAGGTGTAATTCCCTGGTTCCTACAGTGTTAGTGTATATGCTATGCGTTGCCTCTTTGCCAAGGCCTGGGCATACTGGGCATGCCTCCTTCTGCCTACAAGGGCAGGCTCAGGTTGTTCCTCCTCCAAGTCAGTCTGTGCCTGTGCTGGCCTTGGCAATGGTGGGGGGCTGTGTGGCCCTGCCCCGTGCTGTTCCTGCTGTAGCTGTTTCTGCAGGATCATATTATGTAGCATGGCACATACAATGACAATTTGGGTACATTTGGCTGGAGAGTACTGCAAGGCTCCACCAGATATTTCCAGGCACCAGAACCATGACTTGAGCATCCCAAACACTTGCTCTGTTATGATTCTGGTTTGTGCGTGTGCCTAATTAAGGAGTTCCTGTTCGGGTGTGTGTGCATTTCTGATGGGTGTCATCAGCCATAGCTTCAGTGCATAACCAGCATCCCCACTAGGTGGCCATATGGGATGTCCCCACTGGCAAATCTCTGGTACAGCTGTGTCATATGCCAGATGTGGGAGTTCCGAGAGCTTCCAGGGCTGCCAGCACACACATTCATTATAATGCCCTGGGCATCACACATAGCCTAGCAGTTGATGGACGGGAAGCCCTTGCGGTTTGTGTAGACCCTACCTCACTTGCCGGGTGGTGTTTTGATGTGTATGTGCATGCAGTCTATAGCACCCACTACCTCAGGGTATTCTGCTATTTGGTGGAAGAGATGCATATTGCTGGTCAATGCCTCACGGGTGTTGTAGAAATATATGTGCTCACCAGCATGTGCTGACATGGCATCCAGGAACTGGTGGAGTACCCTGGATGCAGATGCCTGTGAGATCCCCATGATATCCCCAGTTGGCCTTTGGAAGGTACCTGTGGCTAGTATTCTTAAGCCCACACATACCTTGGTATCCACTAGGATGGGTTCCCCTCTGTTGTTTCTGTGTGTATGGCGTGGCCGGCAAAGCTCAACAATTTGCTGTAGGAGGTCCCTGTCCACCCTATAGCACTCCACTATCTCCAGCTCATGTAGCCCCTGGTAGGTTACCCTGGGTCTGTACACTCTTCTCCTTCTCCTCACTTTATGTTGATCATCAACATTCTCATCCTCACCACCATCAGCCTCTTCCACATACTGATTTATGAGAGCAAAAGCAGCCTCTATCATTTTGTTGCTTTTGTTTGTTAAAATTTCCCCACTTGTGTACACTGGTGGTGTAGAGTTTGTGGGAAAAACCAGAGGAAAAGGTGTTTGCATAGTTTATAGTAGTGTGCTGGTCTGGGTTGGGCTACTGCCTGTGTAATTGGCTCATTCTGATACTTTTCACCTGCCAGCTATGCTAGTTTTTTCTTGATTACCTTCCTGCTGCTGTTTTCCCTTCCCATTTCCTTCCAGTTTAAGCCCCAAAGCGCGCCGTGCAAACACAGTGCTCAGATGTGAAAGGAGCTGCTATTTCTGTTTTTTTTTTTTTTGTTTTGTTTAAAACCGGTGCGGGGCGCGCACACCCGTTTAGGCAATGTAAACACTGCTAGGCAGTTTCAGACACACCCCCTTCCTTAGCTCTGCTAAGCTAAGGGGAAACCCAAGCCACAGAGCTCCAATAAGCTTACAGTATGCCTAACACCCCCCCCCCAATGATGTCAGTTAACTCTTAGGCTTGCACCATGGTTTTCCTTCACCTGCATGGTTGGATGCAGGCTAGCAATGAGGGGAAATCTGTGATTCAGTATCATTCCCCTCATTTGCATAGAACTTACTGCTAATGCATAGTTACAAGTCTAACACTGAGCCTTCCCCCTTAGCAACCACTATTCAGTGGACATGTTGTCTTCTGCCTGCCACTGAGTATAAAGGCAAAATTGTGATTTTGGCTAGAATGCTTTTTTCAAGTCTTTTTTTTATTTTCGGGCCGATCCCGTTTGTGCACTACACTTAAATGGCCGAAATCAGCCAAAAAAAAAATAAAAGTTATTTTTTGTTATTTTTACACTATTTTCCATTCTAATGGCCATATATTTGGCCATTGGCATGCCTTCCACATTATATACACCCTTTATCTGGAGCTGTCATGGCTCCATTTTGTAGTTTGCAGAAATGTACTCAGTTACTAACCGAGTACATTTCTGCAGGTTACACTAATTCTGCACTGATGACTGCCTGCTTCCTGGATTGCTAATTCACCTCATTTGCATGGTTTTCCCCTGCAAATGGGGTAATTAACATACAGAAGCTGTGTCCCTGCAGGAATAGTGCAGAGCACTCGTGCACGTCCCGGGAGCTTGTTCCTGGATCTCTCTGCAGCCATATTGCCATCCAGCAGCTCTTGCACTATTTAGCTTGCTGAATCCTGGGGATTGTCCGTCCATTGCTTGTTTGGTTCTCTGTTTACAAAGATAGGTTACTGACTGACTTGGCCTCAAAGATGTCAAACAGAAATGAGAGCTGGGAGCTGGTGTAGTGTTTCAGATAATGTCAGAAGTGGAAAGGAGCATTTAAAATTTGGTCTGGTCCTTATGGGTGCTACAGCCAGTGCTATGACGGGGATAGTTGTGTGGTATGTAAAATTATTTGTGGCAGGACAAAACCATAGACAGTTGAAAGCAAGGTAAAGAGTTTGTATGTGGGGGCGCAGTGTAAAAATGACGCCTTTGAGCTTACATTCAATTGCTGTATGCTTGGCTCAACTGTCCACACTAAGGGCAGTATGTATAGTGTTTACAATGTGGCTTAATATATATTAGTCAAGGAGTTGTACTGCCACAATTGTTGTATAATTTATCAGTAAAGATCTAATTTAAATTAAATTGCAAACAGCAGTGGTCATCTGAGGTAGGCGCACATGTTTCAATTCATCTTTAGTGTGAATGTTATGAGTCTCTGTTGGGAACTTGGGATAGCAAGCGACTATCGAACTTTATTGCATTTACTAGTTATTTTTTCGTGTTGAGCCTCGTAATTAATAAACCGTAATGCACTGAGAGTTGTAGCTCTTGACCTTCCACCTACAAAATGTGGTGCGCTTACTAACAGCTTTATGAACTGTTAAATGTGTTACTTTATATACCAAATGTTTTTTTCTTGCTTTAATATGATTTAGCTTCATTTAACATAGATTTCAGTTAAAAATGGTGCTGAATGTGCTGTTATTCCCGTTGATGTATTTTTTTTTTTTGGTGCAATAATCCTGTTTTATTTATTGTGAGAAATATTAGTTATATTATCTCATAGCCTCAGTCTGCAGGAAAATTTCATGTGGTGCTTGTTTTGAGAGATGGCCGAAAGCTCTTCTTGCTGCTTTGTCAGTTGTCAAGTACTCCTTGTGCCAGGTGTATCCAGTTTTCCAGTAAACTATTGAAGTCGCTGAATTGAAAATATAATTTGTTTTTCTGCAATTTCTTCTGGGTCAATTAACAATTTCTTTTTTTTGTGTACTTTTTTTTTTTAGCTTGACCCTGGATACTGTCTCATCTGTCAATAATTTTGCATATACTCCTATTTTTTTTTTTTTTTCCCCTGTCTTTTTTTTTTTTTTTGTAGCAGCAAATCACTGAAAATCATAGAGGATTACCAGTGTCAATCCCCACATCCTTGGAGTGAATTATTAGAGGATAATTACAATGGTTGCTGATTTTGACCCTTTATCTACCCCACTGCAAACTCTCTATTCTTCCTATTTTGGAGGAACATTCCTTTTTCCTGGCCTGATTTACCCCTATACGTGATGTACCTACTTTTGGGGGTATGCCCTTGTTTTCAGGTTTAATTTACCCTTTCCCGCAATTTTCAGAATCTCCCCTCATCACACAATTTTTGAAGATGGCTAATGCATAGCAAACCACACTGCATTTCCAACAAATATTAGTGACAGTGAACTTGGGGGAATCTGTTATATCTCCTTTTCTCAGAAGCAAAAATGAATTATCTTGTTGGGTAGAATATTCAGTGTAGTTCATTAAAATCTACAGATTTTGCCCTATCCATCATTTTGTCACTCTGTTGTTTGAGTAGTATCCCACATGCCTACTGCAGGTAGCAGGAGTTATGTGCTATTTGATACTCAGATTTTTCTGAATTAAATGTCCAGATTTTTCCTTCGGTGCTCCTATTTTTCAATGGCTTTTGTACCCAGTGTTTCCAAGTTGAGAGGTATACCGCAAACGTTAAATTAGTGCTTTCAGCTTTTCATGAATAGATCCTGGTTTAGTAATTTGTCTGTTCTTCAATTTGCATTTGAATGTTGGTATCCCACAATTCTGTTGGAGTGGACAGGGTTATGTAATTATGTATGCAAATTTTATGTTAATCAGCATCCAAATTATTGGCCAGTTGTACTTACTTTTCATGGGCCTTTGACCAGATTTTTGATGTTTCTAGGTTGAGAGCTATGTAGTAGGCCATCCCACATCCAGATGATGTCATAACATAAAGTCTTTTCAGTGTATGCAAAGCATGCTTTTTTTCAATTAAGATGTGTTAGCTAGGCAGGCAGTTCTCAATGTTAGAGTATGGATGTAGATTGTGGTTATAAGTTTGAATCTCATGTCCTCCAATTTGTGTTAAAAGACGTTAACACCTGAATGTAAAAATGTCAACTGTATATTGTGATTATCTAATGACCTTTATATAAGCTGTGCTGAAAAATGTATATCAGTGTTATTTGAGGAATGCGTTATTCATACATTCTATTTTGTGATTTCATGTGAGGAGGATAGCAGTCGGAACAGAGCCATGTGCATTCAACAGATGCAGGCTTGAGGATCAGCAAAGGGAGAGAGGTTTGTTGATTATTTACCATTTTTTGAACTGAAATGCATCTTCCCCTCTTTAAAGGTCTGTATTTTTCACAATAAGATGTATATTGATTAGACTGCAAGAATATCCATCATGCATCATTAAAGTAAATTAAATCATCACATGGTAGCTGTGCTTACAAATGCAATTAAAATCTAACAGTGTTACTATTTTATGTATCACTGAGCCATTGTTTCAGCACATATTTTTGATATGTGATCCACAACCTAAATAACACTTGGGTTGATGTATCTGTCACACATCTTCGTAAGTGGATGTTTTGCATATATACCTATGTGTTTTGTTTAGAGCTTATGATGGATAGTTTGGCACACACGGATGTCTGGCAGTGTTTCTGGTGATTCATCTGTTGTGTACATTTTGCTTATTCACAGAGTGAATCTATGTGCAGACCCTCAGAAAGTCACAATCACAATTTGAATAGGAATGGCAGAACTTTCAAAGACTTGTCAGGAATTTGCCCACTTTTTTAAACTCAGACTTTTTTTTTGAGCAGTCACCAAAGCCATTTTCGAACAGGTCCCCAAAGCTATTTTATACCCATAAGTCCTACCAGCCTCTGGCTACCCATCATACTATCTTTAAAACTCATCTACCCCACTCGGCCATACATGACAACTCATCAGGCAAAAAACTGGCTGAGTGACAAGAACACACAGGGTCAACTGGCTGAGTGAGTGAACCTGGCCATGTCAGAGTCAAGTGTGGTGTCACAGGGCTCTGTGCAGGCCCATGGTGTCTTGCAGGGTCTTTACTTTGCCCCCATTTTCCACAGCATAGCAAACACAACAAAACACAGGAGGGTTATGAAACATAAAGCCCACCATGAAAAAAAAATCTGACACAGATAAAACACACACAGATATCCGACAGGCGGGTCTCAGAGCCACCACACGCTGCTAAAGTTAAAAAATAAAAATAAATAGCAAAGCCAAAAGGGAAAAACAAAAGTTACCCTTAGCTACTACCCTAGCCTAACAAAATCCAAGAGCACACTGAGCACAGAAGGGACCATGGGGACCCAGGTTGATAGTAGTTCAGTCTGTTAGACCCATGTACCTAAAGTAATAGTACAGGAAGTAGACACTTGCTTTATCATGAAGGGATTCTCATTCTCTCATCTAGATCAAGGGGGCTTTACTCATCTCTCATCAGATCAATGATTGAACACAATTCCCCATTCAGAATTTCCCCATGTACCTCTGTAGACCGAGCAGCAGCAGCTGGAGGCCACAACCAAAAAAAGGAAAAAGGGTCTCAAAAAAAAAATCTGTCCTATGCTGCCCGACTGAAAGAACTCCAGCTATTCAGTAAACATACAGCCAAGGGTGACTTTTGCCTACATACAAGGCCATGTCAAAACCCAGATTTGATGAATAGATTTCAATTTCAACAAAAAAAGAATAGATCAAAATCCAGATCCAAGGGAGACTTAAACCTCGACCGGCTCGCATAGGGGCGTAGGGGAGATAGATTCATCACCCCAAAGACACCAAAAAGACTCCTGGAACAAAAACAAAAACCGCAGAGGCAGAGGCAGAGCACTCGCTGTTCAAGAGAAATGACCACCAATGGGGATGAGGAGGAGATATACCAATACCCCAGAATCAGTGTCACATGCTTCGACAGAGGCACAGCAAAATAATGGGTATAGTTCCCCATACTAAGGGGGTGGCGAAAGCACAAAACAATGGCTAGGGGCTTATAATGCCCTCGGGCAGATAGCCTAGTATGTCTGCTGTGTCAGTGTTTGCACTGCTGTTAGCAGACTGTTGCATGCTCTTCAGTTTAACACTGGGACTGAATCTGCCTCAGACACCTTGGTTGTTTTTGCAGAAACACAGTTATACCCTATGTTTACTGACACTTGAGCAGATCCGCATTTGATTGCAACAGTTCATAGTCAGCACACCCTGCAGGCCATCATTGGTATTGCATCTGCCTCAGACACCTTGGGTGTTTTTGTAGAAACACAGTTATACCCTAAGTTTACTGACACTTCAGCAGATCCGCATTTGATTGCAACAGTTCATATTCAGCACACTCTGAAGATCAACATTGGTACTGTACCTGACTCAGACACCTTCAGTGTTTTTATAGAAACACAGTTATAGCCTATAGCAGATACCCATGCATACCTCTCAGCCTCTTAGTATAGGAAATCTGGACAAAGCCTGACAAAATGGGGGGATAAAGACCCAAAAATAGAGAAGGATTTTAGATTTTGCTTTTATGAACTTAGAAAGCTGCTAGAATAGAAGGATTTGTGTTAACATGCATTTTCTGAAGGATATACAGTCTGAAACTCAAATGAATGTCATTGTTTAGCAACTTCAATCTTCAGGTCATCCCAGTGTTTTACCAGAAAACCACAAATTTTATGAGGAAAAGGCCAAAAATATAAGGCAAAAATCTGGACATTCTGCAAAAATCTGGACAGTTGAGAGTTATTATGTCATTGCAGTAGTTCATAGCAGCATACCCTGCAGGTCATCATTGGTATTGCATCTGACTCAGACACCTTGGGCGTTTTAGTAGAAACAGTTATAACTTAGATTTATTGACACTTGAGCAGATACAAATTTGATTGCAGCAGTTCAGTATCATCAATCATATTCATAATGTTTTGCTTTTTCAGGCTACTGATTGCTAATTGTTTTTTGTAGATAATGCATAAAGTAGTACGCATGCAATACTGTTAGTAACAGATATAATAGAATCTCATATGGCAATAGTTGTGTTTATTGATCATATCACATTGTTTTTAGTGTTGTACTCATTATATTGATGTGTGTTCAGCCAAATATTATGCTGCCTGTCTCAGATGCTTGTCATATGGCATGCCTATTGTCCAAATATTCTCAGAGCACTTTATCATAATTTTAACATTGACACTTCTTGGCTACGCATATAAATCAATAAATGCAGAGAGTACAATCTGTTGATTTGAGCATTCATACATTCTTACAAGGCTAATGACCCATGTGTGTGTGTGTCTAAGCATATAGAATTGTTCAGAAAAAATACTGATGGCCTTTTTAGGACTACGACATATGGGCCATAGGTAACTCTGTCCATAAAGGATGTGTGTCAGTCCCTCTGTAAATTGTCATCATAAACATATTGGGCTGTGCTATGGTCTTCATGGGATGGTTCTGCATGACAGACATTTTCTTTTCTTTTCTGTTGTGTTTTGCAATTAATCTTTACAAAACATGGGACCCATAGATGTTTGATCTGAAGATTACAATGAGCACATGCCAGTCTACTGCCACAGTCTTCTGGGGATGATGGTGATGATGATGATGATGATGGTGATGATGAGGAACCTGGACTCGTCCCTGCCTGAGCCATCCTGCCTGCACCCTGAGACTTCGACATGACTGGGGTTGAAACAATTATTAGGAGGAGATCTGGAAGGTCATGACCAATGTGTTCCAAACACCGATAAGAGACAAGATGGGGTCCTTATTTGAGGATAATGCATAGGCTATGTGGGATTTGTTCAGAGTGATAGCTCTTGAGATCATTTGTAAGTCTGAACCCCATCAACCTGGCCCCTCCAGTCCATAAGTATTGTCTGTGTGCTCCACTTGTGTTATGCTGCCAACATGGTTTTTGCCATTTCACTGATTGGACTGTATATGCACTGCTGTGCATGCATACCATGTAGCTGTCATGCTTATGTGTCATTGTTGTGTGACATTTACACAGGTTTCAATGTGTGCATGACACACATTAACACATTAGACTTTCCACACACATTCAGCTGTCCTGCATTGTGGCAGTTAACTTATGGAAAGTGCTGCAAGAGGTAGCCTGTAAATATGTGTTACTGTGGCGACTAACTGAAAACATGTTGTCTATACTTCATCACTAACAGTGTGATATGCCTTGGATTTCTATTGTGCCATATCAGGTATGTGCAACATACAGACATGACATTCCACATGTTTTTTTTTGGATGACTGCTGTCATGATGTCCCACTCTCATGTTGTGGTGTTGTGTGTCATGGCTTGGCATTACTGATGCCATGTGGGATCATATGTAGGCATATGATGTTTATGCATAGTCCTCCTTTTCTGACTGCATTAAACAGCAATGTAACATTAATATGTACATAATGTTACAGCCAACACATTCTGTCACAGTATATTACTCCATGTTTGTTGTACGTACGTAGCATTTCCACACTCAATATGAAGTCACATTGGTGTACGCCTTCCATAAATAGTTGTACACATTAAATGACTGTACATGTGTGCACACATAGTCAGTTACATACTGACACACAAATGTACCTTTGACATGTGAGCATTCACTGAGTTACTGCTGATGTGCTGTAATGATGTCCACAGATTGTCCTCTTCTCAGTAATGAGCAGGGTGGTTGACATACACCTACATTTCGTTACTTGACATTTACATGACAGTATATGTGTATGTGTATGTGCTTGTAATTTTACCTATGCATGTTGATGTGACATGATTGCACATTACTGTGTATATGTGTTTTATGCATGTCTGGTTCTGTGGACATCAGCAATCCATTTGACCATTTGATATACATTTTCCGTTTGGCTAAATGTATTTCTGTGTGGCTTCTCCACCACCCTGTGTGCTGTACACATGCATTTGCATTGTGTCAACTTACCTTGTCTGGCTTTACTCTGATGTGGGCCCAAGTTGTCCAGCTCCCTCCTACCTTCATATTTAACTCTTATTTTTTTGCAGGTATGTTTGCCTTTGTTAAAACTACTGACCATTGCCATGTTGCCATCTATTAATTTGACACAGTAGACATGTGCCCCTTGTATGCTCATTGTACAATGCAGGACATAGGTTCACAGTTCAGTACTAAGCTAACTGCCATTGCCAGCCATTTCAAGCTTAGCCAATTATCCCTTGTGAAACTCAAACCCTGCACCTTGTGTTTGTAAGGCAAACACCTTAGCCATTAAGCCACCCTCACATGTCCATACAAGTTGCTGGCTAGTGCTTGCAATGTGTCCTTGTTCTCATTATACTTGTGTGTTACCCAGTGTAATTTTTTCACATCCATTTGCACAACCTGCTATATTTATTATGCTGCACTTTTACATTTTTGGACATATTATTATCTGTCATTAGTGTATGTATGTGTATCGACATTGATTTCATGAACATTCCATTTATGCCACTGACAGACATATATACACATCTACACCTGTGTGTTGCCTTTGGCATGGCATATGTGTGTAACATATACACATTCCATTGCAAATATGTTTGGGTTGTGTACACCTATTTGTGTATGTAGCAGTGTTTGTTGCTCTTTTACAGTACTTCTTTTTGGCACTGTGCTTGGTTGTTTGCCTTTCCATGCATGGCCGTAGGTTTGGTTCTATCCTCTGGTGGAGTTATCTGTCATCATTAGATCGACATTTGCTCATCTATGATGCCGCTTGGCTTACATGTAGACAGCTGGTGAACTAATTGAATATGTGAATATTTATCCAATGTGTGCTGTGATCGTACTTTATTACTATGGAACATGCATCTACCATTGGTCATACACATCCAGGTATGACTGTCACACAGTTTGCAACATGTCATAATGTGATAGTGCATAGGTAGATATGCTTTTCTGCGTTTCACCATGTCTGGTACACATCCCCACCAGGGTTTGTCAACTTTCTATTGCCCATGTTGAAGAGTGTGCTGTCTGTGTAACTTACAGTACCTGTCCTTACTGTTTTTTTTTTTTTCAACCTTTGTCTGTCTTGGGTTGTGCTGTTTGTTCTGTGGATATACCTGCTGCGATTACCTTCACCTCCTTTTTTTCCAATGTTTACCTTTCCTTCTATTCTTAAAAAAATGCCAATCCCTCCTTAACTTTCCCTCAGATTTTCCTATTGCAACATCCCTCTGCAGTGTCCCTCTTCTTCAACCATACCCCACATCTTCTTTTCTAGCTACCAATTTCCTTGGGTGTGTGCATTACTTGTATTCCCCACACAAGTCCTGAACCCATTGTTAGCAAATGTTAGCTGTGGTGATGTGGCTGTGATTGCCCTCTGCCTTTATTTATTTTATTAGAAAATGTATAGATTCTTTTGGAATCCATAAGTCCAAGCCAATATATTTTACTAATACATGTATTAAGGAGAGAGTCCATAGTTGTCTCTGAATTTACTGTAAAGAGTGATGACAATATATATTACAAATAGCCTTGCAGCTTTGAAGCACATATTTTAAGTTAATGGATGAAATATGGAAATATCTGTAGTCGTCTGAGATGTTTCTGTGTCTATTCCTGAAAATTTTTCTTATGAATGCCATGTGGCTTCCATTGGGATAGTTGGCGTTTTTATTTTTTTTCAGTCAGTTACATTGTGTAGTTCTCCTTAACCTTACTGCACAGATTCTGTTATATATATTTATATATATTTAATAACTGGATCTGCCCCTGCTCCGCGCCATCTTGGTACTCTTTTCTATTCCCTTCTTCCACACTCTTAATAGACTTTCTCTTGATACATCCCACTTCCCTTCCTGCTTTACCTACTTTCTAGCCTTACCTCTCTTTAATTCCTTAATATTCTGATGTCCTTTCTTTATATTCTTACACTAAACTTTACCTATCCCAGAATTTGACTGAAATTTACTGTCTAGTTCTCCTGCCAGAAAAAGTATATGGCTTTTATAACCTATTACTTATTATGTTATATATTTTTCATGCATCATTATTTAACATGTACATTAGGAACTCTCTTCTACCTTATGTATAATGAATGGTCAACTTTATTGCTTGCCTTTATATTTTGCTTATTTTTTATTGTATTCACATATTGTACTACTTTGTTAGTGTCTTAATATTTGTAACAATTCTTCAATTTTTAATTCTGTTTAACGTCTTCTGTGGGCTTTTCTCCCAGGGCCTCTGCTGAAAATGGGCTCATACCCAGCTGGACTTTTCTGGTAAACAAATGTCAATTAAACTAAACTAAATATATTTCTATGTAACTATCAGGATGCTTGAATTGTGATTATCTTTCTGTAACTTTGGTACCCTACAATGTGCTTGGACAACCATTTCTTATTACTTATGGATTACATAGACATTTCTATTGTGAGCCGTTGATACTGCAATACTCCATTGTGTGCTGAGCTATTCTGAGTTTCTTGTTGTACATTAACATATTACAATGTTATCTGCAAGTTTCACACTGATATCAGTGAAATACACTGGATTCCGTGAGCTTTACGGAATCTGGCCCCATATTTACTATCTTATGTGTATGTCAGCTGCATTATTACTTTTTTCATTTTATGTATAATGCTTCAGATTTTAAGTATGTTAAGACTTTTAATAAATATGATTTTGAATAATGGTTTCAGTTCAGAATAAATGTGTCCAGAAAGGAACCATTTAAATCAAAATGGGATAACAGACAATTTCTTACAATGAATTTCTGAACAGTAGACCAAAATAAAATGTCAACAGATTATTTAAGCTTATTTATCATATGATTTTCCCAGATTAATAAAGAATTCCAAAATGTAATTTTAAATGTAGTAGAGCCATGCGATGTTTGCAGCAGTTTAATGTGTTTCATTTATTTATTTGTGTTTGTTTACCAGGAAAGTCCAACTGGGCAAAGTCCATTTTCAGTGGATCCCCGGGACAAAAGCACCAGTAGATACATTTAAGATAGTTGTGTCAAAACAATGTTTTTAAAAAGATAAATTACACCGATAGTTTCTTAAGGCATCTAGATACAAATAGGTAATTGTTCTGTAGTGACAGTATATAAAGATAAGACATACTGACAGAAACGGTTACAAGACATACTGACATAGAACCTGTTATAAGACTTACTGACATAGAACCCATTATAAGACATACTGACATAGAACCCGTTATAAAATAGTGGTGGGTAGTATTTGAAGGAGATGGATGAAGTGAGAAGGTCAGAAAAACATTGGAATTTAAAGTGGTAATCAAGATTGGAAGGTAATTGAGGAGGAGTGGCAGAAAGATTTTTGTGTGTAGAAGGGGATAACTGTTATAAAAGGAGAAAGCATATGAGATGACAAAGGAAATGGAGTTACCCAGGTGAGGAGCATATGCATGACTATGTCTGGTTGTTTCAGTAAGGGCTTGAAAGCGGAAAGCTTCACGGATGTTTTAGGTTGGATGGGATGGCATTCCTGAGTTTAGATGTATATAAAGGCTGCATGTGAGTCACCTACTGAGATTTAGACTTTTTTGTGATTATTAAGGGTTTATTGGTTGAATGAAAGTCTCTACCTGGAGAGTACTGTTGCAGGGTATCTTTTAATGGAGGGCATTTATAAGACAGTGGGCAGTGATATGTTGTGTGTATGTTAAACAGATGGGTAGCTCAAGCCAGTTTAGTTGTTTCAGGGTGCTTCAATGATGAATCCTACATGTAAGATTGGCAGCAAATATGGCTACTTTATTACAACAGGAAGAAAGTTTAGTGAAAAGGTGGTATTTAAGTTTGTAAGAGTAGATGATGTATACAGCAGGGATGGAAGAAGGTAGGTAGATGCTAGTGTTTGTCTTGCATCATCTGTCAGGTAGTGTTTGGTGCTGCAGACGAAGCCTAGTTTCTGGTTTGTTTTTTTAATGGTTTGTGATATGTGTTGGTCAGATTTGTGGTTATTGTCAATTAGGACTTCCAGAATTTTTTTTTTTTGGATACAGTTTCAGTTATTACAGAAGATTATCTTTCATTTTGGTATTGTTTAGGAGTAAAGAGTGTACGTTT